>NC_138998.1:101194682-101239579 GCF_964374135.1 Grampus griseus
CCACCAGCAATTATCCAGGGCAGCCAGACCACTATGAATGATGTCCAGCCAAGAGAAAGGGTGATGGACTGGGAAGAGTAAGACAGCATCACTATCTCCACTTCACAGAAGTTGAAACCAGCACTCAGAAGCCAAATGGCTTTACTAAGCATCTGACTCATTTTAAAGACTGTTCTTCCCATAAGGCATATCTCTTCTCCAAGAATTTCTTGGACCTGTGATGGGAGAATAACAGCATTAGGAAAGGACCTGAATGTACAAAGACATCATTTGTGATTCTAAATGTGGAACTCAAAAAGGGACCACAAACTCAAAACTTATGAGTACAATATGGCAGTGTCTGTGATCTCCCCTTAACTTCTCAAACGAGATTGCTTAAGGCTCATGAGGCACAATGCTAAACATGACTCAGAACTGTTGTTTCCTCCTGAAGGGTCTGTAAATATAATAGAAATGACAAGCAACAGAACACAGAGATTGCTCTGCACACATGGAACGTCAAGACTTCCCTTCATGTATTAGTGGGAAAGTGAGGACCACACTCCCCAGGGCAACCTGTACTCAACATGGCATAAGGAGCTGGCATAAAGGAGGAAAAACTTTTCCTCAGCCCTCTTAGGGTTCCCAGATGGCCCTGAAAATTAAAGTGACAAAAAAAGATTAACAGGAGAAAAGCATACAAATGTATTTAATGTAAATTTTACACGACATGGACGCCTCCATAAAAAAAGTGAAGACCTGAAGAAATTATTAACCTTGCACATTTTTATATTAGCTTTGATGAAGAGCCGGAAATGATGGGAAAATGTGGTTAGGACAAAAGGACAGGAGCTAAGAGTAGTAAACTGGGGGAAACAGTAAGCTTATTCATCAAATTCTTCTTCAAGCTCCCCAGAAGATAAGAATTTTTCCTTAAGGTATAGGCAGGGGACCCTCTCACATGAGGGTATGGGGGAGAAGAGGGAGTTCAGAGTCTTTCCTGCACCTGCTGTTTGTCAAATTCCTTCAGCTTAAAATATTCAATATGCCAAGGTGCCATATTTTAGGATATCATGTTCTGAATCCCATCACTCTGAATTTGGATCAAATGGTTCTCTTAGCTCTTTTGACAAGTAAGCAGAATAAAACTAACCCTTAGTACTCCATTGGAAAATTTCACATGCTGTCATACTCATGATTCTCACTTAAAGACAGACCATGTAATTCAGAATTCCTATTTTTGATAGACAAATAGCATACCATAATGGGGAAAGAGATAGGGAGAACCTGAATATGTATTTACAAGTAATTTCTGAAGGTTGGTGATCCTTATATCATTTTTTCCACTTGACAGAGGTAAAGACCACTCTTTGCAGCATTAATAGACAAGAGGGAGAGACAGAGATGGCAGCTAAAGAAATCATGTCCCTAGGAACAAAATGGATGGCCCAGAATGCCCATAACAACATAAAAGGACAGCTCTCATCCCAGGGAGTCCTTGGAGACCTTCTGCAATGGTCCAGTGGATGAGCACCTGCCCTAGTTTTCAACATGAACACCCATGTCCTTGCTGCATGGTATTAAATACATGACATACAAAATGTATGCCAATGGGGACTTCCCTGGTGGCACAGTGGTTAATAATCTGCCTGCCAATGCAAGGGACATGGGTTGAATCCCTGGTCCAGGAAGATCCCACATGCCGCAGAGCAACTAAGCCCATGCGCCACAACTACTGAGCCTGTGCTCTAGAACCAGCACGCCACAACTACCGAGCCCACGCACCACAACTACTGAAGCCCATGCACCTAGAGCCTGTGCTCCACAACAAGAGAAGCCACCACAATGGGAAGCCCACGCACCACAACGAAGAGTAGCCCCCGCTCACGGCAACTAGAGAAAGGCCGCGCGCAGCAACAAAGACCCAATGGAGCCACAAAAAAAAAAAAAAAAGTATGCCAATGGTTTAAAAGTAAAAGAAGTCGACATTGGTTTGCCAAATAAGTAACAATTTCAACCTCATCTTGCTTTTTGTCCAAAAATTATATATTCCTACAGATAAATCACAAGCCCACTAAAGCACAGCCTCATAATTTGACACCAATCTTTCCTCTTGAGAGTCATTACTCAGGTTTTCATCTTTGAAAGAGAATGGTGACGTTTTTGCTTTAAAAAGAACTCATTTTAACTTTAATTTCTACCCACTGTGCCTTTCAAATCAGGATACCTGAGCTGAGGAATGTTTGCCTCTGCCCCTGTCAGGCCCAAGGAAGCCAGTCCAGGGGGTGGAAAGGGGAAGAAGGGAAGCACCTGTCAAACACACGAGAGTCCGAGGGTGCACAGAGGAGGCACAGAGGCCTCACTGATCAGCACAGGCTTTTGACAGATGTCGCATCCCTGCTGTCATCCTCCCTTTGCCAACTTCAGCTCTTACCGTATTCAAGAATTAAATTCTCAGTTTTGAAGGTGGGGGAAGGCGGTGAGGGGAAGAACAGAGACGATGTTTATTCCCCACACTCTTAGCTCTGGTTTGCCAAGCTGATTCCTGAACATGTAAATACTTCACACATGGAGATGCAAAACACTGTGTTCTGGGTCTTGTTAAAGATAGGAATTAAGTCAGAATGTTCTCAGGGTAGGCTGGCAGAGAAGCCAGGGAGGTAGATTTCCACCAGTGTAGCTGTTTAAGCTAATTTACCTAGAAATCCTGACAAAATAGCTAGGTACTGTGTGATTGCTGTTTTAGAAGTACAGGTTTACTGAGTTAGGAGGTGGGGTGGGGAGCAAATAAAGGGTTTTAAGGAAAAAAAGAGTGTTCCACTGTTGCTGTGGCTTTTCTTCCAAGGTAACCCACCAGTGAGGCGACCTGCCAGCATAATGCATGGTTCCCTGAGCAAAGCATGGGGCTTTGCTTAGCAATATCGGGCTTTTGGTGAGACACTTGGGAGTCATTAGGCCTCTGAGGTATTTTAATCTCGCTGTGCTAGAAATATGTGACATTAGATGCTATGAGTTGAGAGCATGTCACCCTCAGAAAAGAAGAAAAATTCTTCTAGCACAGTGTGAAATATATGATTAGTACTTCGCACATTTCTTGAAATAAGGTATATTTGTGCACTACATTTGGAAAAGTGGTCGGTATTGGTAAGCCATTTTCGACAGAGACTTTGCAAATAAGACTGGACTTTCTGGTATATCCTTCTGCCCCGTAGACTGCATTTCAGAAGAAATGAAAAAGCTCAAAAGGAGACAAAGAAATATATAACAGAGTAGCAAAGAACTTTATAACAGAATATTAGAGGCCACGATCAATGCATTCCACCAACACTCCCATGACCTCCTTCCCAAGTCCCAGATCTTTATTCGCGGTTACTGACAACCAAAGGAGTAAAATCTGTTAAGGATAGTTCTGAGGGAGAATTCAAATTTATTCCTTTGACTGAGGGCTACCACTGGATTTAGAAATATGTTGAGGTCTATTTCTATCGGAGTTGAGTCAGAAAAACCGGCACAAGCTAGGTCAGGAGGTTAAGCCAAATACAAATATCTTTTCTCACCTGTGTTCCCGGATAAGGTTTACTGAACACTGCATCTATTCATTCCTTTACTCACCTGTTCATTCGTTCATTCAACAAGCATTTACCGAATACATGCTGTCACGGGCAAAGCCCTGACAGTTTCCGGGAAATAAAAATAGAATCTGGGTAATGAAATAAATCTAACCTTTTTTTCCTTTGTGCTTCATCTTGTTTCACTCGCTCATAGAATGCCGCCGCAGAGGCCTCACGCCGGGCCCTTCAGAGCAGCGTTCCTCTGGCGAAAGGGCCGCGCCAACACCTCAGCTCAGACCGTGTGCCGAAGGGCCACACTATGCTCAATTCAAGATGGCGGCGGCGGGCCGTGCGCAGACGCAGCACCCGGCACTGCGATCTGGCGCCGAAGTAGCACAGCTGTGCCCGCCAGGCGAGAACTCCGTGCCCCGCCCCTGACCCCAAGATCCCTATAAAGCAGCCCCGCCCACGGCCTGTCAGGAGAGCGTGTGGTGCGCCAGCTCTAGAGCGGGAGCTTCCACCTCTCCATTCTCTCATCAGAGAATAAAGCGTTCCTTTGCTTCTGAACCCAGCTCCGTCTCCTTTTGGCGCAAGTAACATGGTGCAGAAGGACCCTTGTTGGGGACCGACTAGGGAGTGTCAGTAACAAAACTCTGTTCCAGACATTGTTCTAGTGTGTCAGAAATAAAAGATAAGTAAGATAAAGTCCCTGTCTCTGAGGAGCTTACTATCCTGTGGTGTTCCTCTTGAGCGCTGGAATTCTGCAAGTTATAGACATTAAGCCTAAGAAAAATGAAACTACTGAAAGTTTAAGCACAGAGTGACTGATCTTCTGTAATGGATATTCATACAAAGAAACAGTTCATTGGGTTCACTGGAAGTTATAATATATGAATGTGTAAGATTTTCAATTTCTCATAAAATACCAATTGTGTGAGGCAAATTAGTGTAAAGAAAAATGCTTTATAATAAAAGCCACCATATATATATGAACATATATGTAGGAGATATTGCTTTTTTATACTTGAGCTGGTTGGTGGAGTATCTTGCTTCTGTACTAAGGGGGTTACAGGAATATCTAAAGGTGTCACTGAACAGCACCCTTAGGTACTGCTTGATCATGCTTGGACACCTAAGGCACAGCAGAAACAGAACTAAACTGGAAGTCTCAGTACTCATGCTCTAGTCTTAACTCTGCCACTAACTCACCATTATCAGAATCTAACCACTTTCAGCGTATCGGCATCCTGCAAAGCAGGAGGGATAGAATATATGATCAGATTTAGCTATGAAGTTCTATAATTATTTGGATCACGTGTTCCTAGATCAACTAGGAATGAGTATAATCAAGAAGTAATAAAATCCAGAGAGGCCACTGCCATTCCACCCTTAAATCCTCGAGGTTTCTGTTCTCTCCTCTGCTGGCAGCTCAGTTTACAGTCATCATCTTTGAACTTACAAAATTACCAAATCCAATGTTTGTTGTTCTGTTCTTTTCTCTGACCTCTCTGTAGCCCGTGACTCTGGTGATCAATTGCTCTTTCTTAAAATTAGTTCTTTTCTTGGCAACTCTGGAACTATCCTGCTTCTCTTCCATCTCAAACTATTCCTACTGATGCCTTCAACCCTGACTGAGCATCTGCACTGTGATAGCTCGGCTGGGGCCTTTCATCATGTGCATTGTGTGCATATCCCAAGTGTCAATAATCACTTCACTGCTTTTTCCCATCCTCTCCAAAGTCTTTCTAGGAGATCCCATCCTTCTTATGGCTTAAAATTTCACCTATATATGGCTCTCACTTACTTGGCTGAAATTCCAATCAGATATCTCCAATTTCCTGGAAAACAGTTTCACTTAGATGAGAAAAAACCACCTTAAACCCAACATACCTAAAATCAATTCTTTGTCCCCTCAAAGTAGCTTTCTCTATTTTTCTATCAACAGTAGTACAGATTCACTATCCTATACCCCAAATCCTTGAGCTGGATGTATTTGAAATAAGATATTTTCAGTTATTAGAAGAGTAATATGTTACATATACCATATATTTTTTAATGCTCTCAGGAGTATCTCAGTCAGTAGCCATATTTGTTCCTTTGATTGAGCTAGATAACAATATGAAGGCTACTGTCATATTCACAGATATGCTGAGGAGTTGAGTCAGGGAAACAGGCAAAGCTACATCATAAGGTTGAACCAAGTATCTTTTCTCACCATAAATATATGAATATTTAGGGAGCAAAATATATGGTTATTTACATAGTAAATAAAGATACAAATAATTTCTCAGTCAGTTCAGATACGGTTTGATACTAAAAGACTTCAGGTCAGGTTACTGAACAAATTATGAAAAATATGGTTTTTTTCAGAGTTTTTTGAATATGGGGGTTGTGAATTAAAGAATATTAATAACAATATTTAAATACCAACTATTTATTGAAAACCAACAATCATTCAAGCACTGTGTTAGGCATTTATGCACCTAACAATAATAATAGAAATAAGAGTATTTGAGGTATATACTTTTATTTGCCTCATTTTACATATAGGAAAACTGTAAAGTGCTATCATCATTTTTAAAATATCCAGGCTGGAAATCTAGAGTCATTTTAAATTCCCCTCTCTCTTTCTTTCCCCATATCTAATTAGTCTTGAAATCCTATTAATTCTTCCATTCTATCTATCCCTCCCTTTGAAGTCCCATTGTTATGATATAATCTAACCCCAGTCCTATGACTGGATAGGCCATGTCTCAGATCCTTAGTATTTTACAGACTAGACCAATATTATTTTTCCTCCAATTTAACCTTCCTCAAACTATTACTCTCCTTAATATATATTTTATGTATTCATTCATTTTTTTCTACCCATACTTATTCAATACTTACTCTGTGCAGCATTCCTCTTCTGAAAAATGTTGAATGGATTGCCATTGCCTCTTAAGTCCAAACTCCTTGGATTCATATTTCAGGTTTCAAATAATACCTACATTTTCAACTTTATCTCTTCCAATACACTCTGTTGAACTCTGGAATCCAGCCAGACTTCCATTCCATGAATACATTTGTTTGTGTGTGCATCTGTCTTTCTGTTCATGCTATGCCACCCTCCTAGAATGTCCTCCTCCATTCTCTCCATCTGGTGACATCCTGCCCATCTCTGTATGTTTAGTTGTGGTCCCCTACTTCCCCTAGCCATCCTTGACATCCCCAGCTTATAATTATGCCTCCATCGTTTAACACTCACTATTTGTTTTGCTTATAATTATATACTGCCTTCTACTGTGACTGAACTCTTCATATTTATGTCTTACCTTTGCAGCTAGATTGAAAATGTATTGATGATAAATATAATTTCATATTTCTTTGTACTCCATTCACACTGAATATAATGCATACAAGTGAAATTTATAACAAATTTTCTGTTTAAATCACTTGGTACAGGAGGGATAAGAAAGAGAACCAATATCTTCCTAATTCTATACCCTTTCAATCACTTTTCTCTCATTGGTTATCTCAAGGTGTCTCTGATGATATTAACAATAAGAACAGTACAGCACATAATCGAAATTATCTTAGAAAATCTCTTAGGAAAGTGCTATATATTTGTCCCTCAGTATCTGTGAGGGATTGATTCCAGGACCCTTCCCACTACCACAGATACCAAAATCCATGGATGCTCAAGTCCCTTATTAAAAAATGGCATAGCTGGAGAAACTAAGCCCGCGTACCACCGCAAAACTACTGAAGCCCACTCGCCTAGAACCCGTGCTCCGCAACAAGAGAAGCCACCGCAATGAGAAGCCCGTGCACCGCAACGAAGAGTAGTCCCTGCTCACCACAACTAGAGAAAGCCCTCACGCAGCAATGAAGACCCAACACAGCCAAAAATAAAATAATAAATTAATAAATTAAAACTTAAGAAAGTGGTGTACTATTTGCATATAACATACACACATGTTCCCGTATACTTTGAATCATCTCTAGATTACTTATAATACCTAATACAATGTAAATGCTATGTAAATAGTTGTCAGTGTAGCAAATTCAAGTTTTGATTTTTGGAACTGTCTGAAATTTTGGGGGGGGGAATATTTTCGATCCGTGGTTTGTTGAATCTCTATATGTGGAACCCACAGATATGGAGGTCTGATGGTATTGGAAAACACTGGCCGTCAACAAATTTAACACAGCCAGATTTTCCGCTAATCTCAGAAAAAAATTACTGTTTCTTCAATTTAGCACCTGATAAAAGAGTTAAGGGTCATGTTATATGATTAATATGTATACATAAGTAGTAGGATCATACTCAGAGTGGGAAGATGCTCACAATTACAAAGGCACACAGTGAGGGCACATCAGCCACAAGTCTCTCATGTTATACTCACTACTGTGCACACACTCACTGAATGTGGAATGAAATGTGATTCTCTCTCTTTAGTCACTTGTTTCCCAAAACTTAAATACATGTTCAGAGGGGATCTGAAATTACCTCTTGTGTTAGGCAGAATTTCTAAGATGGCCCCTAAGAATCCCACCCAGTGACCCAAACTGTTGTATAATGCCCTCCTCGGAAGTGTAAGCCAGGCCTCCGAATATAATGGAATATCACCCTCATGACTGGACTATTATTATTATTGATCAGTTCACTTTGAGTTCATCAAAAGGGAGATGACCCTAGGTGGGCCTGACCTAATAAAGTGAACAGTTAAAGGGACTGGAGACTTTCCTAAAGGAAGAAATGAAGAGATTCACAGAGTGAGAGGGTCTACAGAGGGAGCCGTGAAAAAGGACATGCCAGTGCCTTCTCGTTGCTGAGGAGTAATCTTATGGAATAAGATACAGAAACACATTTATATACTCACTTCAGATAAGACAATATTTATGGGAGTTTCCTGGTTCCCTACGATTGAGAAATATGAAATTATGTTTATCGTCAACAACCTGAGAGCTTGGAAACACACCTGTCCCTAGTCAAATCTCTAGATGAGGGCATACCTGGCTTACACCTTAATTTTAGCCTTTGAAACCATAAACAGAGGGCCCAATTAAAATGTGCTGGACTCTTGATTCATGAAAACTGTGAGATAATATATTGCACTCTTTTCAGCTGTTAAATTTGTGGTAATTCATGATACAGCAAAAGAAAACCTGATGCATCTGCTTTTTATATATCAGACACTTGCTAAGTACTTTAAATTCACGATCTTTCAATTATCCTATTGTAGAGCTGAGGGATCTGAAGTTTAAAGAGGTTACGTAACTTGCCCAAGTTATGTAGGAAGTGACTGAAACAGGATTTTATATCAAGATTTACTAACAAAGCCCATGTTCTTAACCACCACTGATAGGAAAGTTGGGCATTCTACTTTGGCCTCACTGTCTCATCTAATGTTCTGAATATCAAACTCTGTGCTTTCATCAAACTCTTGATTTTTACCCCTTTCTACTGAGAACTTTCTTACTTTATTGACATTGAAAAGTCCTGTTTAATTTATTTCATTAAACATTTATGAAACACCTACTGTAGAAAAGCATTGAACGAAGTGCTGGGGGAATTCAAAGATTGGTAAGACAGCCCCTGACCCTCAAGTTTCTTACATACTAGTGAGAAAACAAACTCATGCATAATATCACAAAGGAGTAATCTTATGGAATAAGATGCAGAAACACATTTATATACTCACTTCAGATGAGACTATATTTATGGGAGTTTCCTGGTTCCCTAAGATTGAGAAATAAGGGAATCCTTAACTAATTAATTGTGTATTTTCTTCTAAAATTTCACTTATTGTCCTCTTAGTATAGGTTAAGCATTGCTCTAAGTACTTAAAAGTATTATTTTATTTAGCTCACACAAAAACCTGTAACTACAGATATTATTATTGTTATTATTATTATTATTTTACTGATGAGGAAACTAAGACACAAAGAGGTTAAGTAATTTGCCTAACATCACAAACTCTGTAGTTTGACTCTGGTACATATACTCTTAACTAGTACATCTTCTACAACATGACCATTTTATTTATAGAGGAGGATAAAGGGAGAATAAAAGCCACATAGAGAATGGGCTAGGTGAAGGGAGATAAACAGAGATATTTGCTGCAATTGAACATAGAATTTAAATATGTTTCTCCATACCCAAGGCAAAATGGGAAATAACTCGATTTACATAGGCTTCCTAATCTGAAAATATTCACTAAAATCTAAGAGAAATTCATAATTAGGGCCTTACATGGGGAGGACTTTGAATGACACAATACACAATGTCTTATATGAGATTTATTTAAATGTTCTAAAATTAACTCTTACTTAAACCAAGAACAAAATAGTAAACTGAAGTTCTGTGAAGGCATGTGAAAATGAATTTACATAGTACAGCTATGTACCCATTTACCTGACAAAGAAGGGAATGGCTAGTTAGCATTGTTTTCAAACTATAGATCACAAACCATTAGTGGGTCATGAAATCAACTAAATCACAACCAATTTTTTAAAAATATTATACGTGTGGGGGGGTGGCACACATCAAGTTTAAAGATAAATAGTGTGTAATAAAAAATTTTGTATGTCTATGGGTTTATATATGTGTGTCATCTTATAAATGAGATTCACATTTTTTTACAAAATTTGAAAGCCACTGCCTTAGCTTAGACTCTTAATCTTGACTGTTAGTTATCTCAGCTGGGATCTTGTCAAAGCTCCATAAAAAATAATATCATATTGAAGTCACTAGAGAGTGTTTGGAGTGTACCCTGAGTTGTTGATTAAAAGGAGATCCTCATGCTTTAGATTTCAGGCAAGAAAGTGGACGAAGTTATTTTGTAACTAAAGAGGTTTTTATTTGTGCTCAGATGGAGGAGCATGTCAGTTCTGCAGAGAGTGGGGACTGAAGGAAAGGGTACAGAAGGTCCAAGAAGCATTTTTCATGAAGTATGAGATCTGATCTATTCAAATGCATGAGTGCCCACCCTCTCCCTGCCTCAGCACAGTTAGGGTGACCATGTGACTGGTATGTCCGTGATAGTCCTAGTTACATCACTTGTCCTCATGTAATTATTAATAGCTTACCCTTCCACTCTCAAACATGTCCTGGTTGGATGATAAATTATATGACCACCCTTTCCGTAATCAAAAAAAAAAAAAAAAGTCCCTGGTCTGCAAAGAAATATTTGTAGGGAAGGGCTGTGTACCAAAGACGTTCTATCCTTTTATTTAAATTATGATTTCCATGTGCTTCTCCTTCTCCTGGCAAACTCTCTGAGCCATATTTGTCATTGGAAGCTCCATACTTTCCCACTCAAGTATGTTAATAAAGACTAGAGAAGTGTTTCTCAGACCAAACCTCATGATTCTCAGTTAACTGAGCACCTATGAGAATTTGGGTGATTTTGTATTTCATTTGAAGCTACTCTAAATTTTAAAAAACACATATAGGCATACCCTGCATCATCTGGATGATCACAATAATACTCTAGTACTTAAGGTGTTTCTGTTATCATTAAGTGAAAACTAAGCAATACTATTTTAAATATTTGTGAAAAAATAACCTAAAAACCCCCAAAATGTTCTTAAAAAACAAATTCTGTATTCATGGAAAGTTGGAGACAAAATGGCATCATAGAACACCACAAAAATTAAGGTTTTTCTGAAGTCCAAATAGAGAAAATTGGTGGAAAAATGGAGAAATTATGGGATGTGAGATAGCCACGCCATTGAACTCCAAAGCCCTATACTGTAATAATAGGTACCATGGCCAGATTTCAAGTGGCAATGTAGTTTCAACAGAGCAGCAGCATCTGAAACGTTAAATGAATACTACTTATTTCAACTTTATTTTTCAACTTTTAAAATTTTTATAGGGTTTTGTGGATTTTAAAATTGTATGAAAGTGTAAGTACACAGAATTTTACACATAGTTCTGTTTGTTTATAGCTAAATAAACAGTGGGGCCCCAGATAATTTTTTGCTCTTTAAAGGGGTACTTACATTACCAAAGTTTGAGATACATAAGAGTGAAAAATATCATGCTTGGAAATAAAGACTGGTTTTCTGCAAAAAAAGCAACATAAACAATCAGACTCTCCAGCACATCAGCTTAACAGACATGTTAGCAAAAAGAATATAATTGCAAAGAATGTGAAATAACATGGGCAGTTGTACTCTTCACCTGGACTCTACCGCCTGCTTCTCCCTGGTCAGTTCCACTGCCTATTCAGATATTCCTCTTTTATTTATCAGCTCCTCTTAGACTTATTTTGGTTCTTCACTACCGTCTATTTTCTCCCTTCACTTTTGTACCCAGTATTAGCCCTTTACTTCAATCTCAGTTGCAGGTCAGAGAAATGTTTTTAAAAAGAAGATATTGGATTAAATAAAATAATCATTATACAAATACTTAGAACAATGTCTGTGATATAGTAATGGCTCAAAACATTCACTTCCCTTAGAGATAATCTATTTTACTTTAAAAATTAGGCAACCAAGGCTTAGAAAGTTTGAGACCTATTTACTGTCACAGATTAAGTTAAAGGCAGAAGTAGTTCCAAACAACATTAACTTCCACTTTTCAAAAAAATTCTGGAGTAATTGATAAATTTATAGAGAATAAGATTTTTCTATTGTTCTGCAAGTGCTTCTTTAATAATCTATTTTTTGACTGTCCTTGATGTGCTGAAGTACAATTTTTTTTTCTATTTTAAGACATTCTCATCTGCTGTTCTGCCCTTGGATATTCCTTATAGGTTTGAAGTATACTCCAGAAGACAATTATGGATTTATCCATTGGCATCCCAACCTCATTACTGAGCCTATTTCATTTGAAATTTTCCCACACTGTATGCATGCCTAAGTATGCCCATAGTACCATGGATTCTCTATTTAATTTACATCTTTCAGTCCAATGCACAAGCTTTTGAAAACGGTTTGACTATTCTTTCCATTCACTGTAAAAATCCAAAAAACAACTAAGTATAGCAGCCCAAAATATACCTATATAGTTTTCAGATAGTACTATAAGAACAAAAATACTCTATTTTAAAATGTCTAGATCATTTTGTAAAAAATAACATCAGGTCTTCTAGTAGAACTCTAGCTAATTATAGAGTGGGAAATGCAGCAGGTTACTTAAAGGGTATCCCAACCAATAAGCTGGGACACTTTATACACTGTGATAACAGGCTTCCTCAGTAGGATTATTCATATTTTTATGAAGTTAAAGAGGATGTAATTGTGTGTGTGTGTATCTGTTTGACAGATCTCAAAGCAAGAGGACCTAGTACGAAATACTAAAAGGGCTTGAATTTCATCCTGAAGGGAATGGGGAGTCATTGAAAAAATTTAAACAGGGCAATGACATAATGAGGTTTTGTTGTAGGAAGAGCGCTTCAGTAGCCATAGAGGATATGGGTAGTGAGGTGTGAGGCAGCAGGTAGGAAGATGAACTGTGAAGAAAATTCAATAGCTCAGGTGACCTTAACTAAGGCAATGCCAATGATACTAAGAGAGAACAATAAAAAAAAGGTAAAACTTCGTTATTATCTAGAGGTGAGAGTGAGGGAGAGGAAAGAGAAAAGTTGAACATAACTCCCAGGTTTCTAACTTGGGAGGCCGGATGAATGGTGGTGTGTCTAAATAAAATGAGGTGGAGTATGCACTAGGAAAAATTGAGGACATTCACTCTGATGGCCACAATTTTTCTCAAGGAACTAAGAGGCAGGAGCATCTTCTGAGAGAAAAAAGCAGAGAGTTTATACAGAAGAGTTGTAGAGAATAGTGCAAGTTGGGAAAAGTCACTAATGAGAATGGAAAAGGAAGCTGGCCAAGAAGTAGTCAAAGTTATTAAGCAATGTAAAAGTCTTAGGAGAGGCAAGTGAGCATGAATTTGTTGTGAAATCAATCTGCACAGGTGTGTGAATTTATAACATCAATCTACACTCCTATATAATTTTCTTTTTTTCCAAACAATGATCAGCCATCTCCACACATTAGTAGAAGCATGGACTACTGGATTTATCTAGAGTTGCAGGTTTAAATATCAGATGTAGTAGAATGCAAAAGCATGAGGAGGTTACACCACTGTGAGAACAAAGTTTTAAGTTTTCAACCATAGGGTCCAGGATGGGTAAGGAAAGGAGACCAGGAGAGAAAGGACAGAAAGGGTTTAGAAACTAGGGTGTCAAGGAAACTGGACTGCAGTTTTAATAAGAATGAGAGTGTAAGAAAGCTGGAAGAACAGGAGGTACTGAGATTAAATTTTCCTAAATAGAAAATTTTTAGATCTGTGTTGTCCAATAAGGTAGTCACTAGCCACAGTGACTATTTACATTTACATTCATTAAAATTAAAAATTATGTTCCTCAGTCACACTAGCCACATTTCAAGTGCTCAATAGCTATGCATGGCCACCATATTATCCATATTGGACAAGGCAGATAAGACATCTCCATCATATAGAAAGGTCCACTGGAGAGTGTGGCATTAGATAATGCCAAATTCTAGGAAATTTCCAGGAGTGTGAGTTGAAGACAAATAGAGACAAAAGCCATTGGAGGAGAGGTAGTAAAGGAATCAGGAAGGTGGGATATTTGATGGGTTTCCCACAGAGGTGTTGAATTCAGCTTGTGGCAGGAGTTCCAATGGAGAAGATATGAGCTAGATGCTAAAGTCCTCACTGAATGTAGTGGGTGTGACCAGATAGATGAATGTGTAAACTCTGTTGGGAGCTGTAATGTGCTTCCTAGGAGTATATCCGAAACCCTTCAGGCCTATCATAGTGTCCTTTGCTTTTGAAACATGCTTGACTGACTCAATCTAGACCCAAGCCCAGAATGACATTCCAGATCCCACCTAAACCTCTCCTGAACCATTCCCCTGGTTCAAAAATCACCTCCGTTGAAACTATATCAAGTTGCTTCAGCCAACTCAATACTATGGGGTGAAAAAGGAACCTGCTGAGTTAACTCTATACAGTCGGGTTAACTAAACAGCTGAAAATAATGCATCTATGGGCATAGCTATAGCTTCAATGCAAGATTTAACAAACACTATCTGTATGAGAATATATGACAAAAGTAATCATTTTGAAGAACATGGGTAGTTTGTGTATGTCTGTTGTGTTTATTAAATACATTTGTTATAATCTAGGACTTACACTTAAGATTTTTTATGATCAAGAGGGACGGCTATCAATGAAGCTAGTTATATTAGCTTTTCATGGCTAAAAATATCACACAAAACAATTTCCAGTGTCATCAGAGCTAGGTGCCACCAGCCTTCCCTTTTCTTAAGAGTTGACAGCTATGAGCTACAAACCCACAGTAATCCTGCCCTACTAACATCAATTCACGAGTCAGCGCAAGTTCTCTGGTCCTCTCATTCCTCTGTCCCTCACCTCAGAGATTACTGTAATACCAGAATGGGGGTAAGGTCTACCATTTTTCGAAGGTCATTAACACCTTGTTTGGATGAGTAAATGAGCAATCCTCTCTATTACTTAGTAATTATAAGTAATTTTTATAAGCTAAAATAGGCCCAGTCCCTCTTTTCTCCTGTCACCATTGCTAATTCCTCTTAACTTTTCCCATTCTTATTAATATCTGCAATTTTACTCTCACTTGTTTTTAAGAACTAGGAAGAAACTGGGTGCTACTGTCCTGTTTCTTATTTTTCAATAGGCTATACATTTGTAGTCTGTTGGTTCTGCTAGGTTATACAGTTATTTGTATGTAATGGGCTCTTCCACAGCAACATGCAGCAGAAAATTCCTTTTGATAAGCCATAGCAAGCTTAACTGAGTCATGACGTATGCCGTCAAATAGCTTCCAATGAGGCAAACAGTACTTTTCCTAAGGTAGCGTATGTTTCACCCAGTTTCAACATGACTATAGGGCCTCACATGACCAAAGAAATTACTTGCTTCATTTGTGAAAAGTTACAGAAGGGTATGGAGTTAATATTTGATTGAGCTAACTGAATTTTAAAGAGGTATATGTTCTAGCAGGCTTTCTTCCTCCTTAGGTCTAGTGAAACCTGTTTTTTAAAAATCTTAGCATTGAATTAACAGGTCAATTTTTTAAGTTTGTTTTTTCATTCTATAGTTTAATTACTCCCTAATGAGAATCCCAAATCAATTCTTTTTAAATTTTCATTTTATTTTAAATGTCATATAATAAGTAATATTAATAGAAATGACTGTCAAGATAGTATTTCTGATTCTCTCCCATTGACTTTGCAGCCT
Organism: Grampus griseus; assembly: GCF_964374135.1. NCBI lineage: Eukaryota > Metazoa > Chordata > Mammalia > Artiodactyla > Delphinidae > Grampus > Grampus griseus. The sequence continues at coordinate 101,210,454 of NC_138998.1, forward strand.
GAAGCCATTCCAAATTCTGACATTAATTTTAATGTTTTCAGGACAGATGCTGTTAGGGCTTTCAGCACAAGTAGTAGATAATCAGCAGACATTTAGTTAACTTGTGAAGCTTCATCTGAATATCCTTCAGTTACCCAGGGGATCTGGGTGATATTATAGCTCCAATGTCAGCCTGAAGAGTAACATCAGTAATGGGCATCATACCTACTTCCCTCCCCAATGCAGCAATAAGGCAAGGCAAACAAGACTGTAAACCATTGATCTGAACTATATAAATGGGCTGAACATAAAATTGTGTTGTTATATTCATCCCCAAAGCAAAATTTACCTAACATATAATACAAGTAGTCCCATTCAATTGCATCAAAGGACTTCTTGGCATCTAATAAAATTGTTGCTATTGGTTCCAGTTTTCTCTTTGTACTCCAGATGAGTTGCATTAGCCTACGCAGATCATCTGATACTTATCTCCAGACATAAAGTCTTCTTGGATAAGGGCCTATTAGATTTGTGATTACTTCAGTCATGTAGCAAGTGTTCTGGTATCTATTATTTTATGCCTAATATCCTTGTATAAAAAAATATTTTTCATAATACTGTTAAGGGGGTAACATGCCATCATCAGTATAAAGCCATATGGATATGCAATAGGATAAAGAACTGTAGGTTGCCTTGATTCTAAGCCACAGATAATGTTTGATGCTTTAAAAATTCAGTACGAACCATTTAAATGCATTATCTTTATTCATAGTCTATTTCTGAAACTAGGGGCTGTTCAGTGTGCTGATGGCATAGAGAAGTTAATGTGTTGGTAAGCAACCTAAATTTTATAAAGCTATTTTGAAAGTAACTCAATGCCACAGAAAGTAGTATCAATTACTCCTTGCTTTTCAATTGACATTGCAAGGCTGCTCCAAATTCCTTTTCTTCAGTTCAGCATCTGCAAAGAAAAGGAAGGCACAGAATACCTCTATGGGAGATTTCTGGGTATTGCAATCACAAGAGGTACTTCTTTAAAACACAGCCTGAAATATTTCACAATTGGATTTTTTCCCCAAGTATTAATTAACCCTTTCATGCCCTGAGAATAGAGAATTGCATACAAGGGGAAAGCTGAGCAGTGGAGAATAAGGGTAAAGCCGGTTGATAATCTTGAGGGTTCCTATAACCTTTATCTTGTGAGACAGCACAGAGTAGTGAGAAGGACGTGGCCTTTGGAACCAGTTTTAATCTTGGTTCCATTCTTTACTTACCAGAATAGCTTGGCAAGCTAGGAGCAGCACTAAACTTGGGTTTTCTCAGTCACAAAATGTGGTCATGATGCTCAGCCCTGGAGTTGTTTTAAAGTTCAGAAAAGATAACACATATATATAAAGAACTTAATCAAATATTTAACACTCAATAAATGTCATATGTTTCATTATAGTTATTGATAATAATAAAATAAGCTATATGTATATCTATATTTGCATTTTTCAGTAATCATAGAAAGGTCTAATCCAACAGCACATTGAGTATTCAGATTAGGCTTCATGGCATTATGCTGGGAAAATAATGACATTCAACAAAGTGCACTGTGAAAATTTACTTTGTGATTAATCTACACAGAATAAATGCACTTTTTAAACCTATAGTATCTGAAGACAGGATTCTTGAAAAAACAAACCAATAAGCACACACTAAAAATACACACACACATAATAAAAGTCCTTTCCATTATTATTAATCTTCTGTATTAACTCGGTATATTTGATTGAGTCCAAGAGATCCAGCTTTTCTTCAAATATATTGGTTAGATATAAAGGAAACAAAATGGTTAATGCAATGAAGGTACAGAAATAACACTCTTCCTAGGACTTCCCAGTTAAAGGAGCCCAGTTTTATATGCTTGCAAAAAAAAAAAAAAAAGTAAATGAGCCAAGAGTCTCTAGTTTAAATGTACAGAATGTAATAATTCAAAAGGATTCAGCTTCAGCAGAATTTTGTATTTCTATAGTCAGAGTTTTGTTTTTTTAAAAAAACTAATTTCTAAATAGATAGAATCTTTTGAAATATGCTACATAATTTTTCTTAATAGTTGGAAAAATATGTTTGGCGTCTGAGTAAAGCAATTTCTAGAGAAAACACATGATCAAAACCTGAGGCTAAAACCCTAAGTACATATACAGAAATGTACACAATATTCCCAGGATATGTATAAACAAGGAGAGCCACTTAGTAAATGGTACTGGGTTTTGGTAATAGTATAATCCACTCTCATTAGGCATCTCCCTTTTGTGCATTAATATGTGACATCATAGTCTCAGATAACATTTCATAACGCAATGAAATAAAAAGCCCCTCCAGATTGCAACTGTTAGATAATCAGATTCTGTAGTGTTCATTATGACTGCAATTATGTAGCAAAACTCTCCAAATATAGTTCAGTTATTGCGGTTATTAATCATTCTGGTTTTGTTTCAAGTACTTGCTTTATAGCCTGCTGGACAGACTCCATTATTCTACAAGCTGAATGCAGAAAGTCAAACATGTGCATGTGAATCTGCTGTTCTAACGGCCTTTCAATATAATTTACCCTTTCAATTTGTATTTGTGAATACAAAAAAAAGTGGAGAAATAAAGCTGGTGTCAATAGAGTCACTGACCTTTGCAGTAAACAGAAGATAGTTCTTAACGAAAAACAACTTGGCAAATAAGAAATCTATTTTCCTAGAACTAGAAATAGTGCTGCTTAAGAAGTTAAGTCTCAGAATAGCAATCAGTTCTTATAGAAAAGGGGGGGAAAAAACCTCAAAGAATCTATACATTTGATAAGGAAAAAAATGATAAGAGAGTCAGAAGGTGTGCATTTTTAGAGGTTCAAAGCACCAACATTACGATAGAAGGTATTTCTAAACATTTTATGCACAAAACCATATATTCTGATTAATTTAACTACAAGATGCCAAGTAAAAGACAGATTTATTATAGAGAACAAACACCATCTGCACCATCTTAAATCATTACTGTAGATGTATTTCTAGGAAAAAAATATACCTGAAAAGTTCTGAGATGCTAAAGTATTAACTAAATAGGATTCCAACAGACCCAGGGAAAGTGGCTCCATTTTATTTAAATGTTAACACGTAGAGAGCCTACATGTTAAATAAATATAATAATACATTGATATGTTATCGATGTAATGGTTTACAAAATGCACATCACCAATTTCAAGTAGTCCATGATTTTTTCAATTTGGCTACATACATTGGGCCCCAGGCTTTGCCCTTATCTGGAATCACCAATAGCCCACATTCCTGGCCAGTGGGAGCAAATGTGAAGTCTTGGGAGCAAGTCCTTGCCATTTCCTTAATGTCCACAGGCATGATGTTACTGTAGGAGTTTAAAACTTCACTGATCACATCTTGATTTTCTGCCTTGGAAAGTGTGCATGTAGAGTACACAAGTAGCCCTCCAGGACGTAAGGCCTTAATTGCAGACCTGCATGTAATCAGGAAAATGCAAAAGATTGGTTATGTACATTAAAAAGGAACTACGGGGGCTGAGGGCAAGAAAGCTTACATACTTGAAATTAACCCTACTCTGACTCTGACTGTAATAACTTTGGGTGTTTTCTAGCCTTACAACTATTTCTTTCTAATGTATCCCTGGATGACTGGGAAAATGATAATGAGACCAATCAACACGGGAAAGACAGAGAGTATGTCTGACTGGTTCATTGTTTTGTTCTTCTAAGGACAGGAGGATGGAGGCAGAGCATGGAATAATGGGTCTGTCTTTGAATATACTGAGTGGTACTAATGGGTAGGTGGGAAGGAGAATCTGAACTTCAGGAAAGGGGTTAGGGCTCAGTGATAGATGAAGTCATGTGAATAAACAGGATTTCCCAGGAAAAGAACAAGGAAGAAAAGTGGACTAAAGACAGAGAATGCCTATATGTAAAGAGAGCAGAACTTAGAAAAAATTTAGAAGGCTTCTCCAGATAAAAGTATAGCTTTAGGGAAAAGATGGGAAGATTTTTTTCCCCCAAGGGGAAGACTTGAACATATTTGTAGATGCAGATCCAGGAGAACAGTCCCAAGACTTCAGGCTGCAAATGGAGGAGTTAGCTTCAGAAAAGATGGGATTCCAGCTCTTCATTTGAAACAACAAGGGAGCATGAACAGGGAACCGAGACGTTCTAAGGTAAATGAAAGTTCACGATAGACAGCCTTGATAGTAAGTGTGGAGGGGGAAGCAAGGTCATCTACTGAGACAGAAAACTAGAAAAGTTTTAGTCCTGCTGCTGTGGTGATAACCCCAAAGCAATTACTAATCAAGAACTTTTTTTTTTTTTAAGAAATCATGTTCCAGAACCTCTACTGGATTTAAAAGTACAGTCAGCCCCGTCACAACCTATATTTAAACAACTAGAGCACCTCCCAATAACTAAGGTTTATAATGAAGATCCACATCATCAAAGCAAGTTCAAATTCTGTCTTCTATGTTCGATTATTAAAGGATTGAAAAATTCTAACCCAAGACAAGAAACTGATGACGATTTTTTTTTCTCCTCTTTCTGTAGACATCCTTAAATATAATGTGTAATAAAAAATGTACTAACTCAAAACAATAAAGTAAAAAGGATAGAGAGAGCCATTAACTAACAGTGAATTTCAACACATTTCTGAAAGATGATATGCAGACAGACGAATAGTGAATGAAGAGAGTAGAGACAACCCTACAGCCACAGAGGGTATAATTTGACCTGCAGAACTACAGAGGGGTTTGGGACCTGGAAAAGCCAGACTAAATGTGACAGGAGTAAAAAGTGAAAACAAAGATATTAATTCAAAGCATAGATAAGAAACCACAGATTTCAGACTCCCATATATGGCACGTCAGGCAGCCAGGTAAAAAGCTGGAAGGTTTTTTTAACTGAAGTATAGCTGATTTACAATGTTGTGTTAATTTCTGCTGTAGATCAAAGCAATTCAGTTATACAGTCTTTTCCATATTCTTTACCATTATGGTTTATCACAGGATATTAAATATTGTTCCTGTGCTATACAGTAGGACCTTGTTTATCCATTCTATGCATAACAGTTTGCATCTGCTACTCCCAAACTCCCAATCCATCCCTCCCTCACCTCACCTCCCCCTTGGCAACCACAAGTCCGTTCTCTATATCTGTGAGTCTGTTTCTGTTTCATAGATAAGTTCATTTGTGTTATATTTTAGGTTCCACATATAAGTGATATCATATGGTATTTGTCTTTCTCTTTCTGACTTATTTCACTTAGTATGATAATCTCCAGGTCCATCCATGTTGCTGAAAATGGATTATTTCATTCCTTTTTATGGCTGAGTAGTATTCCATTATATATATGTACCACATCTTCTTTATCCATTCATCTGTCGATGGACATTTAGGTTGTTTCCATGTCTTGGCTACTGTGAATAGTGCTGCTATGAACATAGGAGTGCACGTATTTTTTTGAATTATAGTTTTCTCTGGATATATGCCCAGGAGTGGGATTGCTGAATCATATGGCAACTCTACTTAATAGCTTTTTGAAGAACCTCCATACTGTTTTCCATAATGGTTGTACCAACTTACATTCCCACTAACAGTGTAGGAGGGTTCCCTTTTCTCCACACCCTCTCCAACATTTCTTATTTGTAGACTTTTTAATGATGGCCATTCTGACTTATGTGAGGTGCTACCTTGTTGCAGTTTTGATTTGCATTTCTCTAATAATTAGTGACGTTGAGCAACTTATCATGTTCCTGTTGGCCATCTGTATGTCTTCTTTGAAGAAGTCTATTTAGGTCTTCTGCCCATTTTTTGATTGGGTTGTTTGTTTTTTTGTTGTTGAGTTCTATGAACTGTTTGTATACTTTGGACATTAAGCCTTTGTCAGTCGCATTGTTTGCAAATGTTTTCTCCCATCTGTAGGTTGTCTTTTAGTTTTGTTTATGGTTTCCTTTGCTGTGCAAAAGCTTGTAAGTTTGATAAGATCCCATTTGTTTATTTTTGCTTTTATGTCTATTGCCTTCGGAGACTGACCTAAGAAAACATCGCTACAATTTATGTCAAAGAACATTTTGCCTATGTTCTCTTCTAGGAGTTTTATGGTATCATTCTTACGTTTAAGTCTTTAAGCCATTTTGAGTTTATTTTTGTCTAGGTGTGAGGGAGTGTTCTAACTTCACTGATTTACATGCAGCTGTCCAACTTTCCCAACACCACTTGCTGAAGAGACTTTCTTCCAGTTGTATATTCTTGCCTCCTTTGTCGAAGATTAATTGACCATAGGTGTGTGGGTTTATTTCTGGGCTCTCTATTCTGTTCCCTTGATCCACATGTCTGTTTTTGTGCCAGTACCATGCTGTTTTGATTACTATCACTTTATAGTATTATCTGAAGTCTTGGAGGGTTATGCCTCCTGCTTTGTTTTTGTTCCTCAGGATAGCTTTGGCAATTCTGGGTCTTTTATGGTTCCATATAAATTTTTGGATTACTTGTTCTACTTCTGTGAAAAATGTCATGGGTAATTTGATAGGGATTGGATCTAAACTGTAGATTGCTATGGGTAGTATGGCCAATTTAACAATATTAATTCTTACAATCCAAGAGCATGGGATATCTTCCCATTTCTTTGAATCATCTTCAATTTCCTTTATAGTTTTATAGTTCTCAGCATATAAGTGTTTTACCTCCTTGGTCAGGTTTATTCCTAAGTATTCTGGGGGGGGGTGATATTAAAAGGTATTGTTTTTTTACATTCCCTTTCTGATATTTCATTGTTACTATAAAGAAATGCAACCGATTTATGTATGTTAATCCTGTATCCTGCTACCTTGCTGATTTTGTTTATCAGTTCTAGGAGTTTCTGTGCAGAATCTTTAGGATTTTCTATATATATTATCATGTTATCTGATATAATGACAATTTTACCTCTTCCCTAAAATTTGGAAGCTTTTTAATCTAAGAAAGTTGAATAAACTAGGGAGACCTAAGGCACCCCCTCCCCAAACTAAAGACCTCTGCATTCAGCAAATCATAAAGTGACATCACCAGGCAAAAATTATCACCCCTAAAATAAACCTCCTAGTACTTTATTGTCCCATTATTAAATAAAAACGTACAATGAAGGATTATTAAGGGTGAGAAATGCTTATGCAATATGTGAGATCAAAAGTAAAAGAAACAAACAAAAAATGGCCTACAAAGAAACAGAAACTTCAGGGAACAAAAGAGACATAACAAGACCTTATAAATGCAGAAAGATCAGCAAAAATACAGGACCCACAAAACAATAACAGAATGCCATGAAACAGCACCAAGAAGAGGCCTCTTTGAAATGAAACACATGTTTATCAAAATAATATTTTATAGAAGTGTTTGGAAGTTAAGGTTGAAAAATCTTCCAAAAAAGCAGAACAACAGATGGACTGAAAATGACACAGGGAAGATTAATCAAGCAGGTCCAAATTTCAGTTAACAGGAGTACTGGAAAGATAGTACAGAGAATTGGGGGAGGGGGACTTGAATTAGTGAAATAAGAATTTTCTAGAGATGAAAAGAAGTGTTCAGATTAAAATAGCTCATCATAAGGCTAGAATATCCATTATTATTTATTCAGCATCTATTATGGGCATTGTTCTAGATGTTGGGTATACACTGAAATAGAACAACAACAATAAAAAAAAAAACCCTCAGTTTCATGAAGCTTACATTCTAGCTGGGAGAGAAAGACTACAAAAATAAGTAAGTCTGTCATGGACTGAACTGTGTCCCCTCAAAATTCGTATGTTGAAGCCATAACCCCCAATACCTCAGAATGTGACTGTATTTGGAGATAACATCTTTAAAGAGGTAATTAAGTTATTAAAATGATGTCATTAGGGTGGGCCCTAATCCAATATGTCTGGTGTCCTTATAAGAAGAGGAAATTTGGACACAATTACAGAGGGAAGATCAAGTGAAGACACAGGGCAAAGACAGCTATCCAAGCAGAGAGGCCTCAGAAGAAACCAACCCTGCGGACACCTTGATCTCAGACTTCTAACTTTCAGCACTGTGAGAAATATCTGTTGTTTAAGCCATTCAGTCTGTGGTACTGTGTTATGGTAGTCCTAGCAAACTAATACAAAGTATTTACACATATATGCACATATATATATATAAACACATATACACACATAATAATATATACACACACATATATACGTATGCATGTGTGTATGTTTGCACGTGTGTTTTCCCCCACCAAGCAATCCTCCAATTCTCTGCAAACACTGACTGCATGTCCTACAGTTTATTTCAATTCTGACACTAACCACCTGGTCCCACAAGACTGTCCTTCGAATGCCAACTGCAAGTCCAAGTCTTTGGCACTTCTGACACACTGGTTATAAAACGGGGGTTCCCACAAACCCCTCCTTGGGTTAAATAATTTTCTAGAATGGCTCTGTTACTATGTTACTGATTTATTATTACAAGATACAATGCAGTAACAGCCAGATGGAAGAGATGCACAGGGCAAAGTATGCCCTCTCCAGGCACACCACCCTCCCAACACCTCCTCTCCACCCTGAAAGCCCTGCAAATCTCTTCAGTGACGGTTTTTTAGAGGCTTCATTAAATACGTGTAATTGATTAAATCATTAGCCACTGGTGATTAAACTCCATCTCCAGCCCCTCTCCCATCCCTAAAGAGGGGGAGGGGTGGAGCTGAAAGTTCCAACCCTCTAATTATACAGTCAGTTCCCCTGGCAACCAGTCCCCCATCCTTAGGGGCTGCCCCAAAGTCACATTAACATAAACTCAGGTATGGTTGAAAGGGCTTGTTATGAATAATAAAAGTTGCTCCTTTCACCCTTACCAAAGCCAGATATTATAACAAAAGACGTTCCTATCACTCTTATCACTTAGGAAATTACAAGGGTTTTAGGAGCTCTGGCCTGGAACCAGGAACAAAGATGAGATACATATTCACAATATCACAGTTTGCTTATTTTTTAATTTAGTGATAGGTTCTATAAAGAAACTTAAATCAGGGTAAGAGGATTAGGAGTGCCTGGATGGTAACAGGGATTGCAGTTTTAAGTAGGATAATTAGAATAGGATGACACTTCAAGAAGTGACATCTGAACAAAGACCTGAGAAGAGAAGGTAAGGAAGTGGGCCATGTAGATATCTGAGGAAAGAGCATTCTGCACAAAAGGAGTAGCCCGTGCAAAGACCCTCAGACATGTCTGAGGAAGGAGGAGGCCAGTGTGACTGTAGCACAGGGAAGAAAGTGGTGGTAGGGTAAGATGAGATCAGGGAGCTAAGAGGAGAGGGTGCAGAGGGTCTGACACAACACTGTCAAAACTCCAACCTTATAGTGAATGAAAAACATCCACATTTAGATGCATTATTGTTAAATTTTAGAACTTTGAGAACAAAGGAAAAATGCTAAATGCCTCCAGAGAGAAGAACTTGTTGCCTCTAAGGGTCCAGGAATCAGACTGGCATCTGTGGAGTAGTGTACTCCAAATCCTGGGAAAAAGGCAATTTAAAGTGGATGCTATTTACTGCCACACTGTCAAATAAATATATAGGAGGGAGACAGAAACTTTCAGATATCTGATGACTCAGAAATTTTACCTCTAGCAGAATGAGGAGGTAAATCAAGAAAGAAGAGAACTGTGACACAGAAAACAGTGAACGCCACATAGGAGAACAATGAAGGGAGTGAAGCCCCAGAATGATAACTGCATGGGAGCCCTTAGAGGGTAACTACTCCAGATGAGAAGGAGAGGGTAACTACTCCAGGGAGAAGTGAGACGGGAGAAAAGAGATGAAATGACTGAAAACTGAGAAAACCTTGAAGATTTGATACATGCACCTGGGGTGGGTGTGTAAGGGGGAGAAGAAAAGAGAGAGAGAGAGTCTGTTCCATCTAATCTGATTATAAGAAAATTTTCCTCTCAGTGTCATTCTGATCACAACACTGAACCAATAGAGAAGGAAATTTAATTCTAATGTATTAGTCCATTCTGCAGTGAATAAAACAACATATATTGATTATTGGTCCTCAGAATCATTCCATAAACTTATCTTAGTAATGTTTCAGAACAGATTATAAAATCTCAGAAAGAATACCGTCAACCTTGACAACATAAACATAAAGGTGCAGGTATAAGACACTGGGAAGTAGAGGGGAGAAATGTAAGATGGAGCGGGGATGTAAATATTGTTATATTACAAAAAGAGAAACCAAGAGCTATTGCTCTGATTATTTGAAAAAAGAATAAAGCTCGAAGTGTGTTTAGACAGACTTTCTACCGCTAACAGAACAAGAAATGTAGATCTAAGTGTGAAGTACTAAGTTTCCAAGCTGACTGAGGGAGAAACTGTAACAGGGTGAGAACACAGGTTGTAGAGTGCTGTGAAGAGGTAAGGGAGGTATAAGTGAGATGAGCCCAAGCAAAAAGTCAGGGCAGGCACACCTCGGAGATATGGCAGGTTTGGTTCTAGATCACAATAAAGCAAATAAAGTGAATCGTAATAAAGCGAGTCACAAATTTTTTGGTTTCCCAGTGCATAAAAAAGTTATGTTTACACTATACTGTAGTCTATTAAGTGTGCAATAACATTATGTCTAAAAAAATGTACATACCTTAATTAAAAAACACTTTATTGCTGAGAAATGCTAACCATCATCTGAGCCTTCAGCAAGTTGTAGTATTTTTGCAATAGTAACATCAAGGATCACTGATCACAGATCACCATAACAAATATAATAATAATGAAAAGTTTGAAATATTGTTAGAATTACCTAAAAGTGACACAGAGACACAAAATGAACAAAGGCTATTGGAAAAATGGTGCCAACAGACTTGTTGGATGCGTGGCTGTCACAAACCTTCAATTTGTAAAAACATAGTATCTGAGAAACACAATAAAACAAGGTGTGCCTGTAGTCAATGTCTAAAGTTGATAAATGAAGTAATAAAGGATAAACATATTATTTAGAGGTTTAGGAGGGACTTGAAGAATAAATAAAGTATAAATAATTGTAAGTGGTTGCTCTGAGGAGTAAAGCTAGGGGAAGATGGGGGAGTGGTAGGGGTAAATTACTTTTAACTAAAAACTCATTTATATTTTTAATTTTTTACCCATGTCATGTATTTCTACGATAATACAAATTAAAGGGTAGCTATGACAGTAGTATAAATATTAGAAATTTTCCCATAGAGGTCAGTTGTTTTTTTTTTGTTCTTTTAATTTGACTATTAAGGGATTAACTCTCTAGAAAACTCATTCCCTGAGGTCCAGATAACTAAAATTGTATGGTATCCAGTATTTCTGGTCTTCTCATATATCCACTTACTGATATAAAAAAAACTGGGAGGTGACTACCAATTTACAGTAGCTTACCACTGTAAGCCTACTTAACCTTCAGTGTTTGCTGTTAATTTCTAAAAAAAGTTTTTTAACCTGTCTTCTTACTTGTCACTGTCTCCTAAATATTCTCCACAGAAACTTTTTTAAAAGGCTCAGATCTAGACACCAGAGATGTGAACTGTTATGGGATAACAGCCTATGGGAGGAAGAATGATGGCCCACAAAGATGTCCATATCCTAATCCCCAGAACATTTAAACATGTCACATTATATGGCAAAAGGGTATTTGCAGATGTGATGAAATTAAGGGTCTTAAAATGGGAAGATTACACTGGATTATCTGAGTGGGCCCAATGTAATTACAAAGATCCTTATAAATAGAAAAGGGAAGCAGGAGAGTCAGAGAAAGAGAGGTGATGATTGAAGCTAAGGCTGGAGTGACAGGAATGCTAGCCAAAGGTCACAAGCCAAGGAATGTGGGCTGCATCTAGAAGCTGGAAAAGGTAAGGAAATCATTCTCCCTGTCTTAGTCTGTTTGGGTCGCTATAACAAAAACGCCATAGACTAGGTGGTTTAAACAATAAACATTTATTTCTCATAGTTCAGGAAGCTGGGAAGTCCAAGATTAAGGCACCAGCATGTTCAGCATCTGCTGAGGATACCTGCCTCCTGGTTCATAGATGGCCACTGTGTCCTCCCATGGCAGTAGGAGCTTGGGAGCACTCTGAGAGCTCTGTTATAAGGGCACTAATCCCATCGTGAGTGCTCCACCCTCATAACCTAATCATCTCCCAAAGGCCTAACACAATCATCTTTGGGATTAGGATTTCAACATATGAATTTTCAGTCTATAGCACTCCCCTAGAGCCTCCAGAAGAAATCGCAGCTCTGCAAACACCTTGATTTTGAAACTATGACCTCCAGAAGTGTAAGATAATAAATCTGTGTTATTTTAAGCCACTAAATTTATGGTAATTTGTTATTAATAGCAGCAATAGGAAACTAACACACACCTGGTGATGGCTTTTCAATTTTTTTTACAGTGACATACGGAGGCATCAGTAGATTTTGCTAAAATTGTGCAAGTTACAACTACACTCATTTTGGATCATTTTCTACTGACTATAGCAATGAGTATAAGATTTTCTTTAAAAAAAGTTAGATTACTGTGCAAGAGATATACACAATTTGAATGAGGGTATCTTTAAATTCCCATTAAAAGGATTTATTTTGATCCTAGTTCCACAGTTAGCAAAACCAATGCCTAATCAAGTATGATTCTTTCTCATTACAGTTGTACAAAAGTACATAGAAGCCTCATCACTTACAAACAGTATGTTCCTGGCTTGATGCAAATTTAAATTAATTTCTATAATGTTGCCAACGTTGGCTGATTCTTCTGCTCTGTCTTCATCCCAACACTCATAATTTATCTTTCTAATATTAGGTTGGTATAGCTTAACTGGCCACATTAATTTCTTAACAAGGAAACTGTGTGTGGCAACACAAAGGGTTTTTTACAAATTGGGTTAATCTCAACGTCCTAGGGCAAAATGTGAAGAGATTCCTATCAAATGGTTGTTGCTGTTTTGCTGCTAATGATTGCTGTTTAAATACCATTTTTGCCCTTTTGCTTGTAGTAGTTATAGATTTCAAAAAATACCATAATTTTGTATTCAAAGATCAAGGAAAACAGGTAATACGGAAAAAAAAAAACTCACTCCCAGAGTTCATATAGCCAAGACTTTTCTATACTGAGAATTATTTTATTCCATAGTGTCTAGGATAAATCATTTGCTTCCATAACCAGTTACATATATTTTGAAATAGCCCATAAGAACCAAGTAATTATTATATTAATTAATTAATTTGGATAGGTTTCATCCAAGTCATGAAAAGAAGCATTTTTAAAAGGCTTTTTAAAAATGGTCCTTTTTTTGAGGACAGTAGACAGTAGGGTGTGAGAAAGGTTGTGTTGCTTCAGGAGAGAAATTATGACAATCAGAACAGAAGAAAGATACTGTTTACTAGGTCTTAACAAGCCAAGTAAGAAATTTTAAATTCTGGAGGGGTAAAAACATTTAAAAGTTAGACTTGGAGCTTCCCTGGTGGTGCAGTGGTTGAGAGTCCGCCTGCCGATGCAGGGGACACGGGTTCATGCCCCGGTCCGGGAGGATCCCACATGCCACGAAGCAACTAGGCCCGTGAGCCATGGCCGCTGAGCCTGCGCGTCTGGAGCCTGTGCTCCGCAACGGGAGAGGCCACAACAGTGAGAGGCCCACGTACCGCAGGAAAAAAAAAAAAAGTTAGACTTGAATAATACTAATAAACTGGCAAAGTTGTGGTAATGACCATATAAAAACATGTCAGGATTAGAGAAGGAAAACAAAAAGTGCTGGATCTGGGATCTGGTAGAAGGCAAAAGGTTGCTCTATGCTTGTGTAAATTTCTGTGTCATGTAGTTTGTTTGTTTTTTAATAAGAGGAGGTAAAACTAAACAACTAACTAAGCAACATCCATTTTGGCATAATGGTATCCTCTGCTAACCTTTTCCAAATGAGCTGTGTACCTTGGCTTCTCAAGGACTACATGTTTCACAGCTTAACAAGATCCTGAATAATGGGATATTTTTCACTTGTGCTATAACACTAACTATATTGCATGAAATTACAAGTTGAATTAAGATGAGCATTCTTTACTACTGAATTATAACTGATGGCAGAGAGATGGTCAGCAGTGATTTCTAATCATACTTATCAGTATAAGGCAGAAAAAGATGTTATGACTACAGTAGATGAAGAAAAGTATTATTTTGATCAGATTAGGTGGAAGGCTAACCTAATACTTTAAACTGAAATGGCAACTAGTAGACATTATCTTGGGTTTTATATATTATTCAACACACAATGTCCAGCTATAATGCAGAGCTGGGGGAAGTACTTCTAAAGGAAGCAGAGTTGCCACATAATACACTCCCCCTAACACTTCCCTGAAACACATATATTCCCCTCAGAAGCCTCCCACCTAAGAGCTGATCAGGCTTAACCCTACTTGAAGTATGAAATAAGATTCTATCTCACAATAGCACTGCAGGAAGTAAAGCTGATCTTGATTAACAATATAGGATAAAATAAGAGTGGGAAATGCTTTTACCACAGCACCCCTAACAGGAAAAGAATGATGGCCTTCTTGCCACAGAATGTACACCAGATACCCTGTTGCTTTACGGCAGATACGAGCTATACAAATTTTTCCAAATCTTTGTCTTTCAGTGTATTACGGAATAGGCTGAAATGCGTTCTGCACTTAAACCACCTAGCTAATGAAGCAGCTCAAAATAAAACATATTCTAAAAAAGAAAACATTAAACAGAATATAACGTTAAATTAAATTTTCCCCATTTACAAATAGAAAACCTTAATTGATTTTTGGCGGTTCACAGAGTAGACCTGAATGGCACTTCAGATGTACTATCTCTTACACGCCATCGTGAAATCCAAAAAGCTCTGCAAACTACAGCTTTTTTCTTAAGTTTGTGTCAGATTCATCTGGCCTCAACATTTGACCTAAATTGATGTAAGGCTATTTATCGTCAAGACTGAGCCCACGTGGTAAAACTACTCGAACGTTTTGCTGAAAACATATTAAAGTTTGATTACAGGGTGCTGCCCCAGATCCTACTGAGGGAAGTGGGTGATGTGATATAACAAATACATACTATATCACCTTAAAAAAAAGCAGAATTCTGAGCAGAATCCATCAGTATTTTCTTATTCTAATATACAGTAAGAAAAACAGTTGGATTGTTTTGTGTTCTTTCAATACACTAAGGGTTCTTCCCCATTACCCCCTCCCAAAAGTGTTTTGTATGTTTGTATTTTTTAAAGAACACTTTATATAATCAACAATGAAGGCTTTTTTTTTTTCAGAAGTCCATTTTGTCATTTTTTTAAGTGCTTTTCATTGAATTTCTCTATCCTTTAAAGATCTTAGAGAAAAACAGAGAATCAAGCCCCAAGAGCCATTTATAATACTGGCTTAGAAACAAGGTAAGAACACGCTGCTTTCCCAGGAAAAAAACGGGAAACCACCTTTACACTTCCAGACTAGTTCACACAGTCTTCCAACTACCAACAAATAACGTATAATGACCAAGGAAAAAAAGAAAAACAATTACCTGATTTTAACAACTTGAAGAAAAATAAGTATTGCCTTAATGAAAACAGAAGCTTCAATGACCTTTAAAAACTAAAAACAAACAAACAAAACAAAACAAAAAAACCCTCGAAAACATCTTGGAACCCTGACAGTCATCAAAGTTCCAAAGGGAGGGTATTTCAAACCTAACCAAAATTGAAAACATGATGCAGGGTGTCCTCTTTTCCTCCGGCAAATCTGAGTCTTAGAGAATGCTATTTTTACAAATAGCTACTAAAGCAACCCTAATACATTTTAAAAAGATAAATTCCATTTTCTGGTCTATTCTTCTGGTCTTCGATTAGAAATTTGGCATTCTGTTGGAAGGGTCATTGTTAATTAGATCACTAAATTTAAGTGTTTTTTGCATTAAAAAAAACTGAGCCCAAACTGCGTAAGAAAACAATCAGCACAGCAATACTGCCATCTTTTGACCAAAGCAAGAAAAGTGATTTTCTCCCCTTAACATGAATTCCTACGACTTACCATTAAGGGACAAGTATCGTCTTTTTATGTCTTCCAGTGACATGTTCGAAGTTACAGGCACAGCCTCTACCACAACTTCTGGTGCAGAAGTAAACACTACTGTGAATAATATACTTATTCCTCATCTTTCTTCATGTCCCTTCTGTGTCACCATTAAAGCATCAAGGCAACATCAACCATTCTTTCAGATGTAAATATGGGGAAGTAATCAAGTGAAATAGACTGAAAAATCACTTCATTGACACAATATTAGCAAGCTTGTACCCTTCATCCTAGAAACTCTAGCATTAAACATTTTTTTAAACCAAGTAAGAATAGAATAATTTTTAAAACTTAAAACGAGCATAGGAGCATCAATCCTCCAATTGGCCCCTTGTAGCCATTTAATATTCAAGTAATGTTTCAGAAATTCTCTAAAAGGCTACTTTATAAGGTTATTTGCAACTTACATTAAAAAGTTATCTAATTAATAACATGAAAAATATATGAAAACTACTTGTGGTCTTTGTATCTTACTGCCCGAATGACAAATACTAAATCCAAAACTGAAAAAGGTGAAATGCTTCCAGAGGACATTGCACACACATATTTCTCCATGAGGAAATTCTTTTTCTTTAGGACAGAATATTCCTTAATTAATGGGAATGTGGATTTGGTCCAAAAATCAAATGAGACGCTGATTCCTATGTTAACCTAGTGAGGAACAGGTCACCAGCCTAATTAATAACGCTGCATTATGTTTATTTGGTGCTTTAACTTAAAGAGTACTTCACAGACGGAGTCTTAATAAAACCTTATGAGGTATACAAGGTAAATAGTCCGACCCAATTTATCAAATGGAGGGTCACAAAGACTCAGTGACTTGCCTGAAGTTACACAGCTAATTAATGCACCTTAATCTAATACCAGGAAAATGACTGCAAGCTTTACCACTGCTGTATATACCCTGAAGCAAATTATTACGATTGCTAAAATAAGTATGGAATCTGGGGCAATAAGAAAGAGGATGCTACATGCATACATTTTATCATCCCAACTGTCCCAAATACTCATTGAAGGTAAAGAATAACTATAGACCTTTAGGCACTTTTAATAAAAAGGAACTAAGAATTAGTAGGTCTGAAGCTATGACTTGAGAATCTTGGCTACCTGCTCATTTTATAGAGCATGCAACCTTTACCTATTAAAGTGCTATTGCACTGAATTTATGATGAGGTAAATGAAAGCAAATACCCCATGCTGAGACATAATTTGAAACTCTTCATCTCAGATTGACATCAAAATCATAGTTTTAAAGAATTTTAACAAATTAGACTCAATGGTTAGAAACTCAAAGGCAGTTACTCCATTAAAATTTCAAATAATTTGGAATAATTTGTAGTTATTCCAAACAATCTGGTAAATTCCCTTAAACAAATTTTGTTTCCACAACTCTAAATGATATATTAAAATATCTGTTTTCCTCAGAAGCTTACTGATAAAATGAGTACAAAGCTAGCCTAAGTTAAGAGGTTTATTTTTGCATTCATCTCACCATACTATTTGATTCTGTCATTCATCCTCAACTTCGAGAGACCTTCTCTCACTTTGTCTTCCTGGACACTACTCTTTCTTTGTTCATCTCCTACTTCTCTGAGGTTCCCTTTTAGCCTCCTTATCTACCTTTCCTCTTCTTCCTATCCCTTAAATATCAGTCTGCCCTATAATTTTATCCTTGGTTTATCTTTTTTCCTAAAGTTAGATGTTTTATATATGTTATCTCATTCAATCTTTCAATTAAGTTATTATTCTCACTTTGCAGATGAGGTAACTAAGGCAAGAGTGTTAAGCAACTTGTATGAGGCCACTCAGTGTCCAAACCAGGATTCAAATCCGTGCAGTAGAGTTCTACAGTTTTCCTTGACACCTTCCTTTTCTTCCCACTCCAGAACCAATCAACCACCAAATCCTATTAATTCTCCATTGAAAATATCTTGCAAATCTGACCACATATCTGTATTCCTCTCCCATTCACTCAGTTAAGGCCTTTGTCATCTACTTCTTGATTACTGTGAAATCTTTCAAATTGGTTCTCTTGCTAAAGGATTTTCTTATTAATTTTCTTTGCATACTCCAGTGTTATCTGATCAAGGGATTTCCACCTTGTGACAGACACTTCTAATTGTTCAATATCTGTTCTCACTTCCTTCTACAGTAATGGAATTTTTAACTGGGTACAGCTAAGGCTAATTTCCTAAACTGCCTTTCACTAAAGGTAGTCATATGTCTAAGTCTGACCCATAAGAAGTGAGTGGAAGTAATGTGAGGTGTGCTCTTTTGCTCTTTCTTACTACTTGTAATGCAGATTAAACAGTAAGAGTTGGAATTGTCACTCTGGACCATAGGACCTTAAGGTAGAAGATAGACAGGGTCTGGATCCCTGATGATTCTCTGTCCCATCTCTCTAGATGCTTAGTAAGTTCTAATGCTTACATAAATTATTTTTCAGTTTCTTTTTCACCAGGAGAACTTTTATTCATCTTTCCAGACTCACTTCAAAGCTCACTTAGTCTCTGAAACCTTCACTGATTCCCCATGGAATTCCTCCCTCTTCTGTTTTTCCCAAGCAATATTATTTCCAGCTCCTTGAAAACAGGGTTTATGCTATATTCATTTTGTATTTTTTATATATAGCACAACTGGAAAGTATCTTCTCAAAATACATTTTTTTAAAATAAATGAATGAATAAATGTTACCTTAATCAAGAGGTGGGTCAAAAAGAGAACTTTTCAGTGTAAAACAAAGGAATATATTGAATTGCAACTAACACTCAAAAATTTCTGAGTAGGGAACAGCTCAAGCAACCTACAACTCTTACAATATAGAACAGATAGAAATAATAGAGGCCAGAGGCTTCATTTAGGAAAAAGAATAATAATAAAGCTTTTGCCAACAAGTAATTTATAAAAATGAGAAAAAAAGATTTTTCCTCTTGCCAACAATAAACTCCTACAGAAAGTAATCTGTTAATGAAGGTTACTGCTTAGCAATTGTGCTCTCATTTCTCACTGAGTGGAAAAGTTTGGTACCTTTTAGTAAGTTAACTTGACTCTATAGAAACCATGGTCACTATTTTAAAATTGAGATATGTGGTACCAAAAATGCAGTTAAGACATATTTAAAAACAAATATTATCCCTGACACTGCCTTTCTAGTAACATAAGGGAAATTAACAAAGGAGGTTGTGGGGGTGCAGGGGGGCAGGACAGGAAGTCTGATTTAAAAGGAAGGAAAGGGAGACGCAAGAGGGAAGAGATATGGGAACATATGTATATGTACAACTGATTCACTTTGTTATAAAGCAGAAACTAACACACCATTGTAAAGCAATTATACTCCAATAAAGATGTTAAATATATACATATATATATTAGCCTAATTTGATGTACCAATAGAAATATTTTGAATACTACAAAATTTAACAAATGGTAAAACTATAACTTTAACCAACTGTTATGAGCTCCATAAAGCTTTTATCTCTAAGTTGTTCCCTTTTTGTCTGCCCCCAACCCTAAAAGTTTAATTCCACAACATTTCATATCTTTTCTTCCTTTAACCATTTTGGGGAGTTCTGTTTCACTTACTTTTTCTTACCATTTCATATATTTTCTCCCACGTTTCATTGTTGGCTTCCAGCATTCCTTTCCAATTTTCTATTTTTGTTCCTTTTCAGCAATTCCCATTTCTTTCATTTTCCCACTGCCTGTTTCTCATCATACCACTCTGTTTGTATCAGTTTACTACTTCTGCTGGCAAACAGCAGCCTGGGCAAGAAATCAAATAAAAAAATCCCTACCACTATTATGTTCTACAACCAAAGAAAACATTAAGGTGAAAAGTTGAAGTTCATGTACAATTTACCTAATAAATGGAGATGCAAAATTAAGTTTCAGGTACTTTAAGCATCTAAAACACAGATATTTCTAGGTGGATAGTTACCCAGTGCTATCATCAGTTTTAAAAGTATAATTTTGCAACCCTTGAGGGTAATCTTCACTATGCTCACAGTAAGTAATCAAATTTCTAGATATCAAACTGTTTATTATCAAAGAAGTTCTGTAAATTCAAGATAAAGAAACATGACCAAGCTTGCTATTTTCAGAAACATCATATCCAGTAGCTATTCCTCTGTCAGCCTAAGAAACAAAACTATGCTGATAATTACCTTCTCCCTACTGGCAGCAAGTTTTTACCTTGAAGAAGAGATATTTTTTATGTAATACCGGTAGAGCAGAGCAATGACACTAGACACTCCTGAAATAGATTATAAATGACAAGTTTTAACATATTTATTATCAGTTTCTACTTGTACAAGATGTACAAGTTTAGCACATCTTCCCAACAGTTAATTACCTCATTTAGATGCTATGGGAGGGTGGGTTAGGAATTAAAAGCTCTCTGCTAAGACTGAACGTGAGGAATCCAGTTTTGTGTTGCTTAAATTAGAGAAGAGTGACAATAGACGACTTTAGCCTGCCAAACTTTAAGACAGGGTCTTTGATCTACTATCAGATATAGTCTCTTCACTCATACAAAGAAAAAGAATTAAAAAGCGTTCAACAAAACCACCAGAATTGACTTGATTTTGGCCCACGGCAGATGTGTTTATGAATGAATACAGATTGTTTATCACTGGTTTAAAAGAGTTTTTCAGACTTTTATTTTAATAATTTTTTTTAGTAACAAGAAACTTCTTCAAATAAAATCCTATAGGTTTAACCAGATGGAAATATCATGGCTCTACTTGGATTTGCTGTGGTGAACTAAGAGGCTCTCCTGGTCATGGCTCCCTCTTCCCTCAGGATGGCTTCAAAAACAATGCTACAGAACCCCTATATATTTACAGACTAGAGTTTGAAAACCACTGTCCTGTAAATGATTCTTTGCAGGAAAACAACAGCTATCTCCTACTAAAGAATGGTATCATTTGACTCCTGCAGTGGCCAGGTTATAAAAGAATTAAAAGCCCATAAAGTTTACTAAAGGCATTTTAGTGACTCCATTTAGGTCAATAGCATGGCAAGTTCAGATACCTGTAGCAACTGTCAGAATGAGGCCAAGTGACAGGAAAACCCTTCTCATGGGAGAAAAAAGAGTCACAGGGACTCCTGATGGATAGGCTGGTTTAATCTTGCTTTTTCAGCCTTAGGTCAAATCCTTTGCATTGTAAAAATTATTGTTCCCAGCAGAAAGAAGATTCAGGGGAGGAGAAAATAACATAGATCACCAAGCGACAATCAGGAATACTCAAATGACAAAGAAGCACTTCCTCCCGAGTCAAAAATAGCTAGGTCATCCTCTGCCATGCTTCCCAGTCACTATTTAGAAATCTTGAAAACAAAGTTCAACATTTTTAAAATAGAAAAATTTATGTGCTCCCATTTTTTAAATACTTATTATATATACTTATATATACTTATTATTAAACTTATCTGCTCAGTTTCATTTTGCTTGATATCCATTAGAGGCTTTTCAAGTTATCAAGAAAAAATAATTTAAATTCTTGTTAACAATGATATCTTACAAACTGAATCAACTGTGATAAGTTAATGAAATGCTTAAGTATCACTTTATTTTGAACACCTTTGTGTCCTAACATTTACCTACTGATAATCATTACTCACCTTGAAAATTTCAACAACTTCCTAATTAGCTTTCCTTTCTCTGTTTGCACCCTTGTATCCATCCTCTATATGGATGGAATTAACAAATCTTCCTAATATAAATGTAATCATGTCACTCCCTTATTAAAAATATTTAAACAGCTCCCCACTATATACTTAACGATTATGTTAAGTTAAAGAATAAGCTATTCAACTTAATATTCAAAAGCACAGACAATTAAAACCAATAGAAGCAGTACTGTCTAGCTCAAGACTAAGTAGGGAGAATAGAGCCCCACTTTTTAATAGCCAAAATAGTGTGGCCCCTAAGAGTTCTAAAGTTAGTAGGAAAACCACTAACAAAACAAAATTTGTATGCTACTAATAACATGGCCTTCAAATATATAAAATGAAACTCGACAGAACTACAAGGAGAAAAGTACAAATCCAAATCATACACACCTCATTCAATAATTAACTGAAGAACCAGGTTTTTTTAAGTAATACCATAGAGGATCTGAATAACAAATGACCTGAATGAACATTTAGAACACTGTACTAATAAGGAAATAAAAAATTCACATTCTTCTCAAAGCAACATAAAATATTTACAAACACTGACCTAATATGTGGCTATAAAGCAAGTCAAAATAAATTTCAGAGGGTTGATATAGCATATGTTTCCTGATCATAATAAAAAATAAGAACATAATAAGAAAGATAACCAGAAAATCCCCATACATTTAGAAATAGAAAACAGGGCTTCCCTGGTGGCACAGTGGTTGAGAGTCCACCTGCCGATGCAGGGGACGCGGGTTCATGCCCCAGTCCGGGAGGATCCCACATGCTGCGGAGCGGCTGGGCCCGTGAGCCATGGCTGCTGAGCCTGCGCATCCGGAGCCTGTGCTCCACAACGGGAGAGGTCGCAACAGTGAGAGGCCCGCGTACCGCAAAAAAAAAAAAAAAAAAAAACCTGGAAAACAAACTTACAATAAAAAAGATGAACAATGTTTTGAATACCGTATCTTGATAAAAAGTTGACAAACCTCAGGAAAGATTGATTAACAAAAATAAAAAGAAGACATTATAAATCCTACAAATATTAAAAAGATAACAAGGAGATACTGTGCACAACTCTATGGCAATAAGTTTGTAGACTTCGATGAAAGGGGAAAATTACTAAAAACACAAATAAACAAACAAAATCCCTCCAAACTCATGGAACTAATTCAAGGAGAAAGAGAAAATTTAAGAGTCTTGTAACCATTAAAAAAACCATATCGATGGTCAAAATTCATCCCACAAAGAAAACTCCAGGACTACATGGCTTCAACTGCAGTTCTATCAAACATATAAGGAAAAAAAAAATAATTGCAATGTTACATAAACTATTCCAGAGTATATAAAGGAGAGCCCACTCCTCAATTCATTTTATGAGGCTAGTATAACCTTGATTCTAAACTCTAATAATATTTCAAGAATGAAAAATGATAGGCCAGTCTTACTTACGAACACAAACGGAAAAATCCTAAGCAAAATATTATCATACAGATTCTAGAAAAATTACATATATCTATTTCTATATACTACATAAGTATGAAAGTTTTGTTGAAAATCCAAAAGAATCTATAGACAAATTTTTAGACAATAAATTTACCAATATCATGAAATCATGGAAAATGTCTAAACTCTCCAAATTGATAGGCTTAATGTAATTCTAATTAAAATTTCAACAAGTTTTTCAGGGAACCTGACAAGCTGATTCTAAAATATATATGGAATCTATATGGAAATACAAAAGACCCCAAATAGCCAAAGCAATCTTGAGAAAGAAGAATGGAGCTGGAGGAATCAGGCTCCCTGACTTCTCCGACTATACTACAAAGCTACAGTAATCAAAACAGTATGGTACTGGCACAAAAACAGAAATATAGATCAATGGAACAGGATAGAAAGCCCAGAGATAAGTCCACACACCTATGGTCATGTAATCTATGACAAAGAAGGCAAGAATATACAATGGAGAAAAGACAGTCTCTTCAATAAGTTGTGCTGGGAAAACTAGACAGCTACATGTAAAAGAATGAAATTAGAACACTCCCTAACACAATACACAAAAATAAACTCAAAATGAATTAAAGACCTAAATGTAAGGCCAGACACTATAAAACTCTTAGAGGAAAACATAGGCAGAACACTCCTTGACATAAATCACAGCAAGATCTTTTTTTGATCCACCTCCCAGAGTAATGAAAATAAAAACAAAAATAAACAAATAGGATCTAATTAAACTTAAAAGATTTTGCATGGGAAATGAAACCATAAACCAAAAGGACAACCCTCAGAATGGGAGAAAATATTTGCAAATGAAGCAACCAAAAAGGGATTAATCTCCAAAATATACAAACAGCTCATGCACCTCAATGTCAAAAAAACAAATAACCCTATCAAAAAATGGGCAGAAGATCTAAATAGACATTTCTCCAAAGAAGACATACAAATGGCCAAAAGCACATGAAAACATACTCAACATCACTAATTATTAGAGAAATGCAAATCAAAACTATAATGAGGCATCACCTCACACCAGTCAGAATGGCCATATCATCAAAAAATCTACAAACAATAAATGCTGGAGAGGGTGTGGAGAAAAGGGAACCCTCCTACACTGTTGGTGGGAATGTAAATTGGCACAGACACTATGGAGAACAGTATGGAGGTTCCTTAAAAAACTAAAAATAGAACTACCATATGACCCAGCAATCCCACTCCTGGGCATATACCCAGAGAAAACCATAATTCGAAAAGATACATGCACCCCAATGTTCACTGCAGCACCACTTACAATAGCCAGTATATGGAAGCAATGTAAATGTCCATCATCAGAGGAATGGATAAAGAAGATGTCATACATATATACAATGGAATATTACTCAGTCATAAAAAAGAATGAAATAATGCCATTTTCAGCAACATGTATGGACCTAGAGGTTGTCATACTGAACGAAGTAAGTCAGACACAGAAAGACAAATATATGATATCGCTTATATGTGGCATCTAAAAGAAAAAAAGGGTACAAATGAATTTATTTACAAAACAGAAATAGAGCCACCACGGATGTAGAAAACAAATTTATGGTTACTAGGGGATAAGGTGGGGAGGGATAAATTGGGAGACTGGGATTGACATATACACACTACTATATATAAAATAGATAACTAACAAGAACCTGCTGTATAGCACAGGGAAGTCTACTCAATACTCTGTAATGGCCTATATGGGAAAAGAATCTAAAAAAAAAAAGGATATATGTAAATAAATAAATAAAATATATATAGAAATGCAAAGGGGTCAAAAATAGGCAAGATACTCTTAACAAAACAGAATGAAACAAAAAAAAACCCACAAGGGAAGATTTGTACCTATTTATTATGATGCTAATATTGGGTTGGCCAAAAAGTTCCTTTGGTTTTCAAGTAAAAATAAAAGACACATCTTTCATTTTCACCAAGAACTTTATTGAACAACATATTCAGCGTTTTGTTCCACTACCTTCTGCCATTTTTCAGGCAACTTCATAATTCCATCTTCCCAAACTTTTTATCTTTTGGGGCAAAGAACTGTTCCAGGTGCCTTTTACAGTCTTCCAGGGAATTGAAATTTTTTCCATTGAGAGAATTTTGTAAAGACCTAAATAAATGGAGATTCGAAGGTGCAATGTCTGGTGAATATGGCAGACGAGTCAGAGCTTCCCAGTCAAGCTGTAACAGTTTTTGCCTGGTCATCAAAGAAACATGCAGTCTTGCGTTATCCTGACGGAAGATTATGCATTTTCTGTTGACTAATTCCAGATGCTTTTCATCAAGTGCTGCTTTCAGTTGGCCTAAGTGGGAGCAGCACTTGTTGGAATTAATCGTCTGGTTTTCCGGAAGGAGCTCATAATAGATGACTCTCTTCCAATCCCACCATATATACAACATCACCTTCTTCAGATGAAGACCAACCTTTGGTGTGGTTGGTGGTGGTTCATTTTGCTTGCCCCACAATCTCTTCCGTTCCACATCATTGTACAGTATCCACTTTTCATCGCCCGTCACAATTTGTTTTAAAAACAGAATGTTTTCATTATGTTTCAGTAGTAGGGAATCACGTGAGGAAATACGGTCAAGGTTCTTTTCGCTTAACTTACATGGAACCCAAACCTCAAAGCAATTAACATAACCAAGCTGGTATAAATGATTTTCAACGCTTGATTTGGATATTTTGAGTATGTTGGTTATCTCCCACATGGTATAACGGTGATTGTTCTCAATTATGTCTCAATTTGATCGCTATCTACTTCAGCTGGTCTACCAGACCATGGAGCATCATCCAAAGAGAAATCTCCAGCACGAAACTTCACAAACCACTTTTGACACATTCGATCAGCCACAGCACCTTCTCCATACACTGCACAAATCTTTTTTTTTGCATTTCAGTTGCGTTTTTACCTTTCTTGAAATAATAAAGTATAATATGCTGAAAATGTTGCTTTTTTTCTTCTTCAGTATTAAAATGGCTACACAAAAAATTCACCAATTTTTATAAGTTATTTTTAAATGCACTGTGATATGACAGCTGTCACAATACAATCTAACAAAATTGTTTCGAATGAACTTAAGGACAACTAAGCGCTACTAGAGCTTTCTTACAGAAAAAACCGAACTCTTTGCCCAACCCAATACTATGGTATTTAAGTTAATGTAGCACTGGCTCAAGGATCAATAAAGCAATTAAGCAGAATGAAGTCAGACCCATGCTAATGTGGACATTTGATTTATGACAGAGGTCACAGTCAGAGTACTAGAAAAAGGACAGACTTCTTAAATAGGACACAAAGACAGCATTAATCATAAAGAAAAATATAGGTATAATAACTTACATAAAAAGTAATAACCTATCTTTGTGAAAAACAAACACAAACAAACAAAAACCACCAAAAAGAGTAAAAGGGCAAGCCACAATATGGGAGAAGGTATTTGTACTATAATGTCAGAAACTGTGAAGGGGCTGATATTTCATCTTGCTTGCAAGCTTTTTAGTTAGCCCACCAGTTTCATGGATGTTGACAGAAGACATGAGACTCCTGAATCAGAAATGATGGACAGTTAAGTACTCACAACAATAACTGTAGCCAAGTCAAACAAGGTTTGAATTTGCCCTGTTTACCACTGGTGCCTGGTGGTACTCAATAAATACTTACAGAAAGAATAAATGGTTAAAGGAAAACAATCACCATCCTTGCCTCAAGTTTCTATAAAGGAGGAGATTCCTCCTACCCTACCCACAAGGTAGCAGTAGGCAGTTTGCTGGAGTGAACAATTCAAGAGTCTCTCTACCTATGTACTTGAGCCTCTTCAAATAAGGAGAGAAGTAGCAGCTAATGCAGTCAATGAATGGCATTTATTATTATTATTTTTACTAGTGGACAGAGCCAAAATGGAAAAAACTCACTATTCATGAGCATCACAACCTCTCTTGTTCTCTTGGACCTGCCTGAGCTCTGTCACATTGGATTCTATCCCTTCATCATCTTTTTTTTTTAAGATTATAGCCAAGAATTTTTATTCTATTTATACAGGACTTTCTCATATTAAGAAATTCTTAATACTTTCCCTTCATCCTCTTAATCATGTTTCCATGCAGAGATTAAAAGGGGAAGAGCTATTACTTTCTAACAGTTGGCTGGATGAGTTGATTGAGTTCCAAGACTTAGATGTGGGACTGGAATAAGAGCCTTGCACTTGCTACTCAGGTCCAAAT
This sequence comes from Grampus griseus, assembly GCF_964374135.1. Classification (NCBI taxonomy): domain Eukaryota; kingdom Metazoa; phylum Chordata; class Mammalia; order Artiodactyla; family Delphinidae; genus Grampus; species Grampus griseus. Next base: position 101,237,963 of record NC_138998.1, read on the forward strand.
CATGTTCCTCAATCTAGTTTCATCAGAGACGGCTGGCTGGGGTATAGGGATGAGCCTACACAAAGGACTGGACTGTCAAATCAGATTCTCATGAACCAGAGATCTTACCTACTGTCTAGCTTTACTAAAATAATTTCAAGTATATAAGCAATCAACTGGCACAAAAGCAGCAGGAACATCCAATGTGGCTTCCGAAGTGTTGCTTCTAGCTCAGAATATTTTCTAACTCAGAATAACAGATGATTTCTATAAGCAAAGTTGACAAGTCGCCTCACACAATGGGGAACATTTAGGTTATATCACATCTCTAATATACCTTAGGGAGCTGAGGTATATTGGAAGACATTCTCCATTCTCCAGGAAGACATGTCTCATAAATCTACAGATTCTAGGCTGTGTTTACCACAGGCGATCCTAACCAGTGACACTCTGCTGAAAGTATGCCACGAGTAAGAGTTCTCCTCTTAGCAAAATTCATTAGTCTATTTACCAATAGGAGGTCAGTTGTCAACATGTTTAACTGGGTCACCTGCCTTCTTTCTTTCTGTGGGAGTGTCTCCCTGGAAATCAAAAGAGAAATGGATCACAGGCCAGCTGCTAACTCCTTCCCCAAAGAGTTGTCAAGCTCTTGCTTGGATCATTAAAAAAGCTGATGTTTTAATCCCCATTAGGATAAGTTTTTATAACTATTTCTTGCATTAATGAGATTCCATCATTAGAAAGAGCAGTCTTTGATACTCTTAACTACCTGAATAAATGAATAAGTGACTTAAGATAATGTAGCCATTTGAAAAGTATGTTTTCAAAGACTATTTAATAATTAAAATGTTCCTAATAAATTAAATGGAAAAATATATCAAATTATTTATCACTATGATTTCCATTATTGTAAATACTATATTCAGTCAAAGGAAATAAGTCCAAATAATAATAGCTTCTTTCAATGGATGGCTTATTTTCTTCTTTATATTTCTTTGTATATTCCAAATGCTTCATGAGACTAGATTACTTTCATGATTAGGAAAAATCATTAGAAAAATACCTTCAGTTAAAATATTTATCTATTGCTTATTTCGTAAAATATATCTTCTTACTCCCACACCCCATCTTTAACCTGAGCGAAGTTAGGTGTCCCTCCTTTTGCATCCTCTGTACCCTAACTATTCCTTCTATTACCAAATTCTTACCGTATTTTTTTTTTTTTTTTTTTTTTTTTTTTTTGCTGTACGCGAGCCTCTCACTGCTGTGGCCTCTCCCGTTGCGGAGCACAGGCTCCGGACGCGCAGGCTCAGCGGCCATGGCTCACGGGCCCAGCCGCTCCGCGGCATGTGGGATCTTCCCGGACCGGGGCACGAACCCGTGTCCCCTGCATCGGCAGGCGGACTCTCAACCACTGCACCACCAGGGAAGCCCTTCTTACCGTATTTTATGATAATTGCCCTGAGGATCTTGAGAATAAGAATCATTTCATATATATTTTAGTATCTTCAGTGCCTAGCAAAGTTCCTGACACAAAGTAGATATTTAACAAATGTTGATAAAAGCTTATTTTCAACACTGTATTTTACACTGTCAATCTACCCTTGAAACATATTTCTATGATTTAAAGTATAATGG